>NW_027203604.1:7062500-7087500 GCF_024711535.1 Dipodomys merriami
ACCTTCTCCCCTCAGCCTCTGGTGACTCCTACTTATCTCCATAAATGTGACTATTTTCAAAACTTCATATAATGTCCTTTGTGCAGAATTATAATTTTGTATTATAAGTCTTACTATTTATCATCTACAATTATAGGCATTTTGAGTTATTAATTATCCTTTAAAAACTCCATTTTACTGGGTGAATATATGCAACATTATGGATATGCCACAATTAATTTAGCTACTCATCTATTGTTAGATATTTAGGTCATTCCAATTTTCCCCCCATCATGTATAATGCTATTGTGTATTTTTCTCCATAAATCTTTGCCCAAATTACTCACTATAGTCTTAGAATAGACTCCTAGAATAGGAATTACTTGGTAAAAGGGTACATAAACTATTTATAAAGTTAATTTCATCAGCTTTGAAAAATTCAACTCATTCAGACTCATTTCTCTAGTGCAGTAAATCTAATCTTAACTGCCGCAGAAACTTCTCATCCAGTTGGTCTGAAGTGGCTCCAAGCTGAATGTCCTCCCAGGCAATCCGGTGCTCAGCCAGGCTGAGAATCACTGTTCTAGGAGGTGGCATACATTATCATATAGCATTAGTCTATACTCCATGTATGTATGAAGAAAACCAATTCTATGCTCCTTCCTCTGGAGGAAAATACATGTATTTCTAGGGAGAGCATTTGAAAATGCTTAAAAGAATACTGCTTCCCAAAAGTGCCTATGTATCTATGTGTGCTCTGTGCTATGACTTCAGAATCAGCATTAATGGATTCAAGTCTTTCTGGAAAAGTTTAATGTCTACTTTAACTTGTTTTTTTCTTTTTTGCTGGGGCTTGAATTCAGGGCCTTGTACTGCCACTGGATTTTCTAGCTCATGCCTGGTATTTTACCACCTCAGCCATTTCTCCAGCCCCAGTTTATATATATATATATATATATATATATATATATATATATATATATATATATATATATATATATATATATATATATATATTTATGGTGGGGGACTTGAACTTTGGACCTAGATGCTATACCTGAACTCTCCAGCTCAGGTCAAGTACTCTACCACTTTAGCCACAGTGCCACTTTCAGTTTTCTGGTAGTTAATTGGAGATCAGAGTCTCACGGCCTTTCCTGCATGGGATGGCTTTGAACCTCGATCTTCAAATCTCAGCCTCCTGAGTAGCTAGGATTACAGGTGTAAGCCATCAGTGCCCAGCCCAGTGTTACTTTTTAATGTGGTAGTGCATCCTTTCAAAGGGCAACACACACACACACACACACACACACACACACACACACACACACACACACACACACACACACACACACACACACACACACACACACACACACACACACACACACACACCTTTCTGCACCCCAAGATGCTGCAGTGTCCAGTTCAGCTGGGAACAATTCTGATCTTGCTCCTTTCAAGCAACCAAATTCTTTGTCAAGAGACATGCCAAGTGAGCCCTAACCCATAGCCACACTCATCTTCTAAATGAGTACCATCTTCTCAGAAAGAACAGCACTCGCACTCCTTTGGTGAGTTCCTGGAGGCCAACCATGTTGTAGATAGCGCTTTCTGAACTGCAGCACAAGCCAGGCATGGACAAAACACCTGGGGAGAGGTGCTGAGGACCCAGAGCTAGCCATTTCACTCAGAATGAAAAGTATTATCAGCGTTAGCCTCAGAAGGCATGTTTACGAAAGAAGGCAATCTTCATGATATAGGAATAAAGTGACTTCTTTTAAAAATTATATCTCTACTTCTTTTGAAGTAAGGAAGCATAAGGAGAATCAGTAACTGGGAAGAGGAACGTCACGGGGCGGGGTGAGGGGGAGAGGGGGGGCAGAATGAGGATTTGCAGTAGAGGGGGCCAGGGCAGCAGGTGTGTGTATGCCCAGGAGCAGCCACTCCGCAACACTACAAAAGGCTCTCTGCATTTTTGGAAGTAGAGAGTATAAGCACTGAATCAACTGTTGGAGACAGAACCTCTCCCTCCTTTGGCACATACTGAATGTATTCTCAGGGCCTGGTACTAAGCTCAGCATTGGGAAAACAAGGACAAAAAGACTTAGCTCTTTCAGAATCCTTTCTCTTATAGGGTTCAGATCCAGCTGGAGACTCAAGTATACATAAGAACATGATACAAGTTGCTATGTGTGATCACAGGTGATGGCAAGAACGTGGGAACTCTCTCTATAAAACCCTCTTCTGGGCTGGGAAGGTGGCTCAGTGGTAGAGTGCTTGCCTTGCAGGCATGAGGCCCTGGGTTCGATTCCTCAGCACCACATAAGCAAAAAGAAAAATGCTGGAATTGGCACTGTGGCTCAAGTGGTAGAGCATTAGCCTTGAGCTGAAGAGCTGAGGGACAGCGCCCAGGCCCAGAGTTCAGGCCCCATGACCAGACGCCCCACCCCAAAATAAACCCTCTTCTGTGATATCAACTATGTCAAGGACTTTCCTCTTTTTTGGGGGGTGGGGGGTCCAGTCGTGGGGCTTTCCTCAAGGACTTTCCTCTTGTGATTAGCCAAAATTTCTCATACCTACCTCTCCACACAAATCTAGTTAAGTATAGAGTATGATTTAGGACATTTTGGTGAGAATAGTAGTGTGTGCTCTACTGTCAGGTGAGAAGCCAGCCCACAACTCCCAGAATCATTGCCCGAGGCTATCGCATAAGCAGCCTGACTCTACCTGGTTCCTAGACTTGGGCTATCCCATTGAATGTTGGATAACAGAGGTTAAACCTGGCCTCTTCCTCTTTCTCTCAAGAGTGTTTTGGAATGATCCTATACCTGAGAACTTATCACATGAAGAGCTGCAATAAAAAAAACTTCCAAGCTCAATTCCAAAAATTGCCAAGCTACTTGAATGGGGAAATGATATGTTTGAGTTTTTCTGGTTTATCTGACTTATGTAACTATAACCCCTCTGTACATTACCTTTATAATAGCAATAATTTAAAAAACCCTATCAGCAGCAGAGCCACAAAGAATATTTTTATTACATGCTGGAAACTATACAAACTGTGTTATATAATATACTTCAGCAATGCAGTATTTATTATTGCCTCCATTTTACAGATAAGGAACCAGTGTTAACTCCCTCGCCCAAGGTCACATATTTAAGTGGCAGATCAAAGATGCTCATCATGCCTATATACCGCATGCTTCATGGGCTGCTCTTCTTACCTTGAATGAGAGGCTCCACACTGTCCTAATGACTGGCCCAGGGCTGACTGTGATCTCTCGCTGCTTTCTTGCAGACTAACATGAAAGCTCCCAAATCTGTAACTTTTCATACCAGAATAAGGAGAATTTTTTTCCATCTAGAAAACTTGGATTTCCCTCTTCTTTATAGTTGTTGCTAGGGGCTAAAATGTATGAGGGGAGTAAAATATTTTATTATGTCGGTAAAAATTTATGTCACAAAACATTGAAAGCTAGGCTAGAGGTGAATTTCTCCATAATTCCCAATCTTAAAAACAGAAAGATGAAAGAAACTATAAGGCTAAGCACTGAGGGGACAGCAGGTTGACCAAGTACTTACTTCCTGGAGCAGAAGGCCTGGCTCAGAGGGAAAAAGAGGTTCTGAGGGTGTAGAGTCTCTGTGGCCTAGCAAACCTGTTACCACAAACAAGCTACTTAACCTTGTTCTGGCCTAGGCTCCTCATCAATGAAATAGAGACATCAATACACCCCTGCAAAGCTGCTGGGAGAAATCAGAACTAATATGATTTAAAAGGAGAGACCAGAAAAGCAAAGTTCATGCCTTGCAGCTGGCAAGTGTTAAGTGAACTGTGACTGGATTTAATTCTCAGCCACACCAACACTGGAGGATGATAAAGGAAGGGACAAAAATCCTTAGGAGAAGGTGACTAAAATTAAAATGAGCGATTGCAATGTTCTATAGGTAGTACACACCTGTTATTTCAATACTGGGGAGCTGAGCCAGGAGGGCTGTGAGTCTGAAGCCAGTCTGGGGTACAATATGAGACCCTGCACCTTTCCTGGTGCCCTTTCTCTATCAGGGAAGACAAGATGAAGAAGCTAAGAACCTAAATTTATGAGAGAAGACATGCTGAAAAATCTAAACAGCATGAAGAACAACAATAGATGAACACACATGTGAAATCTGAACCAACCTAGTAGAGTAGCTAGGCAAATTCCCTCCCAATTGGTAAAGAAGAGCACACAGTGGCTTTTTCCAGGTCACATGGCTGATAAATAGACTGGACAGGGGTGCCTTCCCTGTGGAACACCAATTTTTTTTCACTTTTGTGTTCTAGAGCCTGAAGGGTAAGAAAAACACTATAGTCTGCTACTTCATGCAACCCCTAATGAAAATGGGGCATTTCATAAAAATAAGAACTCTTACATAAGCAAACTATGATCTTAAGTAAAGGCAATGAACAGAGATTATTAGCACACTATTTGGCCATCATATCTCAAAAAGCTTCAAGATGCCCCAAGAGAAGAGAGATGAAAAACTGAAATTCTGATGAAGTAATCTGAAAGGATCCAGATAAGAAAAACTAGCATAATGGATAAAGATACAGAGAGTTCTCAGGAGGGTTTGAAGCTTTTGGAAAGAAAAAAATATCAAACTTATTATAAAAGTGAAATAGGTTCATATAGAACTATAAGGTGATGAAATTAAAACTCATAATAATGTATGATCATATTCCAAAAATAACAGTAACATTTTGATTGATTTCCTTTGAGATTTTGTCCTTTGCATATTTTATACATAATTGAGATCATACTGTATACACAATTTTGAGTCTGATTCTTCTATTTCTTATTATTAAATATATTGCATCACATACTATTAAATAAAAACATGATTTTAATGGCTGCACAAATAATCCACTGAGTATTCCTCCTAGTTGCATTAGGAAGTATTCGATGTGCACATCAAAGAAACCAAGTCATGCTGTACTGGGCAGATGCCATTTGGGGTATGCTGTCTTCACACCTGAGAGCAGGGACACTGAGTAGGACATTATGCATGAGACTTCATCCTGAGTGCTCTGGCACTACAGTGTTCATTAAATAACTTCTCCCTATGATTGAGGAAGGAGGACTACTGTTTTCTAGTAGTAAATAAAGGAGGGAGCTCCCTACAAATACATAAAGAGCTGTAAGGGGAAGCAAGGATAGGACAAGAAAGCAAGGTGTCAAAGGGGTAGCATTTAGATTCCACATATACAGCCAGTGTGTCCTAATGACCACAAAAAAGCTGATGGTGAGCTCCTTGTCATTGCAGTGTTGTTCACTTGCAACGTTCTCTACCACGGGTATGGTGAAGGAGACGTCCTGTAGTAGGTAGGAACCCAAGAAAAGCACAGATGAGAGTAGAGGGAGGAAATGGAGAATGGGAGGAGCTGCATGCAGCCTCTTGGCCTGTCTTTGCCTTCGCAGTGGCCTTGAACTGAGTAACTCAGGACCTCTATCTACGAGATTTTCTCATTCTATGGCCTGTACAAGTCTCATAGGCAGGACTAGAACTATGGATTTTCTCAAGTCTCAGTCCAGTACTCTCTGCCAAAGTATTGGGAACTACATATACAAAAGGGCAAGAAAATCAGTAGATAGTGATTCTTCCCCTAATCTAATTTCAGAACTCTCTAGATACATTTCTTTAGCTTTTTATATATAATGTCAATTTCTTCTTTGGTCAAAGAAATAGAGCATCATTCTGGAACAGGGCTTTGAGAAAACCTGTTAGTGTGACACCAGTTTACTCTCTGAGGATCCATAGAAGGTTTGCTTTGACTTAATCAACGAGATGAAGTGCCAATAGAAGAAGCAAAAAGTGTGGAAAGGATGAAAGAGACAGGTATGTAGAGTCTCCTGTTGTGGAAAAGCTTCTGTGGCAAAATGAACAAACAAGACATCCTAGGGTATAAAATATGTCAAGAATTAAATGTTTTTGGGTGGATAGCAGAGTTCCATTGGATTCTAAGTAATATTACAATATGCAAGACTGGGAGTTAGGGGCTGTTTGGTGCTCAAGCAGCCACTGTCCAGTTCTGAACTTACACAAAGTGACCCAGTAGGAGCTCACACTGACCATACAGATGTTTACCAACTGTGTATAAAGATGAGTGGACTGCTGCCCCAGGCCACATTTTCATGCTTAGAGCTAGAGATCATTGTGGATTACAAAATGCTTTTCTTCTCTGAAGGAGGCAGAGGCCAGTGTCTGCATGATAAAGAGAAGGAATGAACAATGAAAAGACTGGCACAGTCACAACCCACCAAGAATTGACTTTGAGGCAACTTTACATTTCACAGCTCACAGTGCAAGATTTGGAACAAGTGAGTTAACACCGGGAACAGATAGTAAATAGAAGAATAAAAAGAAAAGCCACAAAGAGATGAAGACAAACCCAAGGATTTATGAGAATATGATTTGTAAAAACAAAAAAGGTCAGTTCATATTATGTTTAATTTATAAGCAGGACAGTCCATAGGATATATATATACAAATAAATTAATCTGGAATGTTCTCAAAATTATGCATATGTTCTTGAGTATGGTAAAAAAAAAATAATTAAAAAACTTTAAACGTGAGCAATTCAAACCAGATGTCAGTGGCTCATGCTGGTATTCTTAGCTACTCAGGAGGCTGAGATCTGAGAATAACAGTTCAAAGCCAGCCTGGGCAGGAAAGTCCTTTAGACTCATCTCCCATAACTACACAAAAAAAGTCAGAAGTGATGCTAGGGCTCAAGTAGTAGAGCACTAGCGTTGAGCACAAAGAGGTTCATAGATAGCCCAGGCCCCAACCCCCAGAACTGACAAAAAGAAAAAAGGAAAAAAAAAGTGAGCAATTTTATCTGTAAATATTTCCCATGTAAGTGAATGTTTCTATTTATTAGCTTAATATGTCCTTCCTTTCAGATTAAATGCAAATACATAATTTTAACCAATCAAGTTCATAACAGACTGTTTTATGAAGAAAAGGATGAGTATAATTAGTATTAGCATATTTCAACACAGACTAGCCTGTCACAAAAGGTAGACAGATGAATAAGATGGCTGGGGAAAAAATAATGAATCAATCTATTTACTCAACATTATTACACTTAAAGGAAAGTCAGAAACTTTCCATGCTCATATTGTCAAGATTGTCAAATCAAAATAATCTAATTGTAAAATCAAGGAGAATTTTGGCATTTGAGATTCCCAGACAATGAAGAGGAAAATGATATGCAGATGACACAGCACTGTCAGATGTGTCCAAACAAAGGCTTTTTTAATCCACAAAGGCTTTATAACACAACAAGGGTAGTGAAGTTAGCGTTGCCAGTGTTTGGAATGCTTGGTTCAGAATTCCATTGAGGACAATTCTATGCCCTTTTCTTGATGATTAATGAACCTTTATAGTCGGAACTTCTTTATTCTTTTCAGATCAGATATTTCCCTTTATTTGAATCCTGATTCTTACCAACATCTGAATTAATTAATAAAAAATGGGTAGCCACTAGTTAATATTTCAATTGATACATATTCTTTTAAATTTCTTTTGAGGTACGAAGGTTTGAACTTAGGTGTTCACATTTGCTAGGTTAAGTAAGTGTTCTACCAATAAGCCATCTTTCTAGCCCTTTCTAACAACAACAAAAAAACTAGTAAGGTTTATCTTACTTGAGACAAACCCCAAAGATTCTGAACTGACATAACTTTACATAAAGTGGCAACTGCAAGCCAACACATGCCAAAGGGAGGGGAATCCCCAAGCCCATGATCTCTACCTGTTAGCAGAGAACATGCTACTGCCACTGAAGCAGCTGAAACTGGTTTTGATAGATGAAGACACAGACAGTAAGACAACAACCAAAACATCATGCTTTGAAAAATAATATAATAATAACTGATCTAGGTAGGAGAAGCAGGTGAAGAAATCCCAGTACAGCCAGGTCTAAACTTAACAACCTTGGCTTTGAAACCTGGGCTTTTTCCTCAATGAGAGTCATCAATGGTTAAGAAAGCCAAAACCCTGAAACTTATTTCTGATAACTTATTTGTTCCTTATCCCTCAGTATCAACCCATCACCAGGTCCTCTTGATTTCCCCCCCACTTAAAGTATTTCAGATACTTGTAATACCTCTAATCTACTGCAAGTTTCTCCTAACTGGCATCACTATGGGGCACACTCTAATTTTCAAAATTGTTTTGTAACCATTCTCTTCATGTGGAATTCTGCTCAAGATTAACAGCAGGGGCCCAACACTTGAGCATGCCTTCAAGGCCATATCAACTCAACCTCAGCATCCACCTTCTATACAAAAAGTACACAGAACTTCCCTAAGTCAATTTGCTTGCCCACTTCCACAGGCTTTGTACAGTTACAGGTTCTTGTAGGATTGTATATCTGTCATCCTAGGACTCATCTCAAATCTCATATTGAAGCACATTTTCATTACTGTGACTGACTCATGTTACCCTCTCACTGTAACTCCCATGACAGTAAAAACAAATATATCAATTTTACTTCTCACTATTGTATTACAAAGATCTAGCACAATGCCTAAAATATAGTAGGCATTCACTATAAAAACTTTTTTTTGCATAAGCCTACAATGCATTGAAAACTAAAATATCCCTTGTCTAGAGAATCCACACATCACCACATGCAGTGCCTATGAAGAGCTGACTTTGTATCAAAGGTCTGGCTCTTCAGGAGTTCTGACTACAAAAATAACTAACACCAAGGGAACACCAGTCTTCTACATCTTTCTAAGCCCTCAGCTCTTGAAGAAGGAGAGGAATTGGATACCACACACAGTTTGCAAATCCTCATTAGATTCCTCCTGGAGAGAATCTACTCCTAGATACTAGTTTGATTTTTGCCCTTCCAACTTCATGTAAACAAAGACAGAAACAAAGAACATACAACGTTTAAAAAAAAATCCTGTAGAAACATAACTAAGGACATGGGATAGAGTTCTGGTACAAATAATATATAAAAGAGTTGGTTTGGGAGGTGGGGGCTAGTACTGAAATAAATTTTAGAACTTTAAGCAAACTATTAAAATTCATATATAATTTATATGTTATATATGAAATTGTTCAAAGGAGCTGCATTTAATAAAGCAGTTTAGAACACTGACCAATTTTGTGCACATCAATTTGAAAAATCTTTGGCCTGGTAAGGAACCAAATACTTAGTGAGAAAAGAAAGTTAGAGGGCTGAGTATAACAATTTGCAGCTTGTTGCATTTCATTACAGAATCTCAGTTAACATCAACCATACTTCACACGCAGTCACAGTCTGTCAATAGGCGTCTTACAGCCTGGCCTCTAACATCAGAACTTCAGAGGTCAGCTGCTTAGGACACAAGGACTAAAACCTGACTTACCTAGTGCCAGCTGCTCTTTTATGATATAAATCATATGCTGTTTTAGGGGATTCCATTTTATTTGTTACTCCAAAAACAAAAATGATAAAAAACACATAAAGGAATCAATAAGTCAGATTATTCTTTTTTCCCCTTTATTGGATCACCTGTTAAAACCTAGAAAAGCCAAATATAAAGTACATTTTAGAAACAATAGCCTATAAATATATCCTATATGTCTATACTTAGTGAAAGGGCACATCCTCTTCCCTATTGCTGTGAATCTAGTAAAGGGGTCTTTTTCAGGCACAAATCACACTACTTAGAGGAGACGGGGCTCCTATTTCTCTACTTTGATATGAAAACTATGTATATAACATTATTCATCAACACTGTACTATCATAGCATTTAGAAATGAAATATTATATAAATTCACAGTTCTTTAACAGTGTTTGATAAAGCAAAGCATAGAAGACTTCCAGTCATAGCCTGTTTGACAGAAGGTGAGAAATTGCGTGGTGTAGGGCAACTAGTTTGTAGACACATACCAGGTCACAGACACTCTCTGACTACTCTCTGACTACAGAAACTAAATAGAAAAATGGTACCCTATGCTTCTTTATATCATTTCTTTTTTCTCTTTGCCCATCACTTCTGATCTTAAAATATAACTTTATTTTAATGCTTTATATAATTTACTAATAGACACAAGATCATCTAAGTAAATATCTATAAATATCTATTATTTATCATTAATATTATGGTGGTTCTCATTCATGAAAATTAGCTAAGCTCCTTCAAATATGGTATGGAGAGTAAATAGTAAAATGAAGGCAGAACTGTTTATCCATAAATAGTGCTAATTTTTTAATAGTGCTGACTTCTATTGAATATACCCTTAATATTACTGACATAATTTGAATCCCATGGTCATATAGGAGCATCAACTCTTTATGGGTACCATGTCTTCTAAAATGTGCCACCAATCTATGTGCTATATTCCTGTGTGTTAGCACCTGAGGCTAGAGAGAGATGAAGATAATGTAAAATGGCTTGTAAATAGGCAGTTCCCTCTTGACTATTAACCTTAGGAAGCTCATGCTTTCAGATACATATTTCAGGAACTGCATGCAGAAATCTGTGCTTACAAATGTGCTATGGGAAGGGCCTGTTCCGGACATTGCATAAACGGTGTCTGAGGCATTTACAAAATGCCTAAAGCAACCTGATTATACCAAAAGTCACAGTATCTAGATTTGAGATCAAATGAAAGCAAATGAAGATTTGTAAGTTTGAAACACTGCATTATATTATAGCTCAGGTGCCATTTTCAATGAAAGAATAGAAAGTCTAATAATGAACATGGATAATTCTCATAACACAGCATATAGCAACAGTGATATCTGCCCATAGATGTACTAAGAGGAATAAGGAATTTTCATTGTTTGTCTTTTGTATTAAATGGGAGTCAATTTTACCCTACCTTGAGATTGTGAAATGGTATCTGCTCTGGGACAGGCACAGTTGCCAGGAGCTGCATTCATGCTTTAGTTCCCTCATCATGTCCCAGGAGAGGTTTCTTAAAGTCAAGAAAATACAGTGTATAATCTACTCTATCCAAATCAGTGCTATCATATCAATTCAGGACTAAACACCTTGTAAAAAGAAGTTGGAACACTCGAGGTATAGGTTGCCCTAGGAACTACTTGTTGGAGCACAGCACTGAAGGAAGGATGGGCATGAGAAACTGTGGTGGCCTTACTGACATGCTGATGTCTGCCACTGTCATATCTGCATGACCCCTCAATTTGAAATGATTGGGTATTTGGAAATTCAGAAGGAAACAGGAATCCAAAATGCTCTCTGGAGCCAATAGAGTGATATGTTTCTGGAACAACTTTTCCTTAGTCTTTCAAATTAACTTGGGTATTTTATTTTGCCTCCAGAGTACCCAGGTCATTTTCATAACTATGCTTCTGCTTATACATGCTGGAATCTACCCAAGATGCCTAATGCAGAGTTTATCACTGCTCAGAAAGGAGGATGCTAGGTATTCCCAGAGTGGACTTGGTTCAAGTACCTACTAATTTTGGATTTAAGCACTGCACTGAAAAAAAGATGAAGTCCTAAAAATTAATAATATTGCCCTTAATATCAAGGTAGTTATTTTGATTTTGTTAAGCTATACCTTCAATCTTGTTGGAAAGAAAAGGATGGAAAAGAATGCTAAGGACGTGTCTCCTGAAAATAAGTTCCCCAAACCAATCACCTGGAGATAATTACCAAGAGAGATGTAAGAGAAATACTGTCAAGTAAGGAAGGTACATATTTGAAGAAAAGCATAAATGACAGTATGTCTTCGTGGCAACTAGTTAATCTCCTGCATGGGACAGCAGGGCAATGACATACTTTTCTTCAGAGGAGCACCAGTGCTAAATAGAAATTGTCAATATGACAGGTACAGAATCATGGTCCAAGAAAAACATACAAATTATAAAAGAGAAAGAGATTATTACAACGGTAACTCACATTTCATTAGTATGCCTCAGACCTCTGTACAAACTTCACATAAGTTACACAAAAAAGAAAGAAATCCCAGGGCCTGGAAAGTACTTACCCCCTCAACTGTAAGAGATGAATCTTACAAGATTGGTCAAGGCCTAAGTGCATGACACAGTGTTTAGATAGTTAATAAACCAAATTACCTAAACCTAATTAGGAGTCCTCACCCTGAACTACAACTTATTTATCAATCTTAGGAGTTTCTAATGGTACTATAATGTGCTTTGTGAATATTATACTAAGTGTACTGCTTGTTTTAAAAAGTAGAAAACTTAGAATTTAAGCTACGCATATCTGATTTGTTAAAATTATGACATTAAATTAAATGCTAAGAAAATTGGTATTTGTAAGGAATGTATATATTTTATTATCATAGTTAAGATGTCCAAGGAAATTTGATTAACTTAAATGTAAACTGGTTATAGTTTGGCCTGTAAAATTCATGCATTATATGAATAATAACCAAGGAAATGAGTTTGTTATACAAAATTAGATTTATAAATAAAATTTGTCAGCTAAATTTCCAAGGCTTAGAAAAGTAAAGTTGCATAGTGATTAAAATCAAAAGAACAGGTATTCTTTCATTATGGCCATCCAATGGATGTAAATTAACTGGGATTTGATACCTCACAGACTCCTAATTTCACACAGAAATAAGAGCACCACCCTAGGCTGTAAATTTACCACAGGGGTCACAGAGAATAAACAAACAAGGTACCAAAGCCTTGGCCATGTTTTGGATATTGAATGTTCCCTAAAAGTCCATATGTAAAGGATTAGTCCCCAGGGTGGCAGTACTGAAAGGTGTTGTGGACTTGTGAAAGGTGAGATCTAGTGGGAAGTCCTTGTCATTAGAGCATGTCTTTGAAGTCTCTTCTCTGCTTTGTACAGCAATGGCTCCTGCCATTATGTATTGTAATCTACCACCCTCACTGGAAGCCAAACCTCTTAGACTTTGAACCTCCAAACTGTTATATACTTTTTTTGGGGGGAGGGGTCTGTCATGGACCTGAACTCTGGGCCTGGGCGTTGTCCCTCAGCTCTTCAGCTCAAGGCTAACACTCTACCATTTGAGTCACAGCGCCACTTCCAGCTTTTTTCTTTTTGCTTATGTGGTGCTGAGGAATCGAACCCAGGACCTCATGCATACAAGGCAAGCACACTACCAATGAACCACCTTTACAGCCTATTATATACTTCTTTTTACAGTAGAATTAGTTGTGTCAAGTATTTTGGTATAACTATAGAAAGCTGAATAATACAGCCTTCTCCCACAAACATCCATTAATAATATAAGCAGAACTGCTGGTAGGAGTAGGGAGTTAGCACAGGAGGTATACATAAAGAGGTAAAAAGCATCAGTGTGGAGCAAACATAAAAATGGACCAGGATGGGGTATGACTTCCCAAAGCTGAGGTGGCCTGCTGGTATCTACCACTGTCATGTCTGTATGGCTTCCTGACTTAAAACTTCAAGGCACTCCAAAAACCAAGCTGCCCTTAGAAATCCAAAAATGTTTTCCTGGATCTCACAGTTTCTTAAACCTACTCAGCCATGTAAAAAAAAAACAAAACTCTAACATCGTAGATTATACTTAGACAAATATTCTACCAGAACTCCAACTTCAGCTGTTATTATACCTATGCTTACTCAACATGGGCCTGTGTGATGCTGAACACTGAGAAGCTTCTCAAACTACACAAACTGGGTGCTGTATTTTACCCTCAAGTTAGATATAAGGTATTCTCCCATACTTGCACAAAACCACAAAGAACAGACTTTCTGAAAAGATGTCCCAAAGGAGCAACAGACACAGAACACAAGGAGGCTGACTACAATCCAGACTGCACTATAGACCATCTACTTGGAAAGCTTGGGTAAAAGTTCTTTGTTTCTGTTTGGGGGAATTTTTTTTGTTTGTTGGTTTGTTTTTGGTGTTTTCTTTTGTGATAAGTACTACACATCTGCAAGGGATGGTAAGGGGAAACAAAGGAGGCAACAATGCTTGATAAGAAATGTATTCATTACCTTGCTCATGTAATTGCAACCCCTCTGCACAGTATTTTCACAATAAGAAAAATCTATTAATTTCATTTGATGTGAAAAAAAATGAAAATCAACCTACTTTACAGTAGGCTTTGTAGTGAAAAACTACTGAGATAAGACTTTTATCAGGAACAATACAGGGCAGTAGACTACTAGGAAGCTGAAATGCTGCTAGCTCTACTTTACAGCACATGGACATGGTGTAGGCCCTGGTTTAATGAAATAAGCCAGAGCAAAGTTTTTTTTTTCCCATTAAAAACAAATGATTTATATTTAGTTTTACAGTAATGGCAGAGTCTCACAGTTGCTAGGCAGGGCCCTATTTGAGCCTCACCTATATCCCTTTATAGCTGTAAATATGCTCCCACTTTTTTTTTTTTTTAAGTTTTGAAGGGATGTCTTTCTCCAAGTATCAGCAAAACTAGAAAAGGACATCGTAAGCTAGATAGGGGAGAGGGAGATTTTCAGACTAAATTTAATATTCTAAAAAATTTAACAGGCATGAGCCTACTATGTGATCAGCATTTAGTTCTTTTGTGTGCTCTAGGGAGAGTGGGGGCGGGGGACTGATACTGGGACTTGAACTCAGGGTCTCATGCTTGCTCAGCCTACCTGAGCTTGGCTGGAGCTTGCGTTGGAGCCAGTTCTCCAGTCTGGCTATTTGATCATTATTTTGGACATCAAGTCTCCTAGTCCTTGCCAGACTGGTTTCATACCCTGATCCTTTAGATCTCAGTCTCCTAAGTTCCTAGGATTACTGGTATGAGCCACTGGTACCTGCTCATTTTTTTTTAATCCCTAAAGCTAGACATTATTCATCTCCTCTTTAGTAGGGACTAGAGGTGGAAAGTATAAGGAAATTATTGATACTTGAGGAAAAAACCTCAGTTTGTACTTACAGCCCTAGAAAACCATAGCACCTCACCTTTAGAAACCTGGAGAGTACTGTTTTCACATTTTAACATAGGAGCTGAAAAAAAGAACCAGTGTTCATGGAAAGCTATGGATGGTCCTGTTTCCCAACTCATGCCCAGTGGTGAGTGTCAAGTGTTTGTCCTAGAAGGATCTAGTAGTGGTATATCTCATCCTCCCTTGAAATGAGCCCATATCTCGAGCTCCAGAGCCAACATGGGCCTCCAAGAAAGGATAAAGGGCCCTGGAATCTCTGACTTCATTGAATTCTTTCAAGTGGGCAATTTTCATTCCAATCAACACAGTGAAGAGACAAAAAAATTTATCAGGATTGCGTAGCAATTTCATAGACTGACAGATAGAAGCATGTACCAATACATCTTTTATTGCTTCCTTTGACAGCTACAGATTGCATGAAGAGTTTAACTGGGATAATACATACATCCTGCAGATGGTTTGTTGAGAGGGATTTTTTTTTTAACATGCTCTGGCTACCAAAGAATAAGTAGTTAGGTAGAGAAATTTCCTGGTAGCCCAAAGAATGTTTCTCTCTACCCTTCTAAATAATCTCTCTGGTATCATACTCACAACATAAGCATTTTAGTGACTATTAAATTTATTCTCAGATATGGAGTAAGCCAGCCTATATTAAAGGGTCCTCATCTGTGGGATTTGTGAAATTATTTATAATCAATGACTCTATAAATAAGGAAATTTACTAAAGCATCAGTTCTCATAAGGACTGTATTTATATCATGCATAAATCATTGCTTGGAATGGTTAAGCTTGAGATCTTAAATTTCACTTTCATAGTTAAAAAACTGAAACTGTAGCCAGTCACCAGTGGTTCACACCTATAATCCAAGCTACTCAGGAGGCTGAGATCTGAGGATTGTGGTTCAAAGCCAGCCTGAGCAAGAAAGTCCATGAGACTCTTATCTCCAGCGAACTACCAGAAAACTGGAAGTAATGCTGTGGCTCAAACTGGTAAGCACTAGCCTTAAGCAAAAAAGCTCAAGGACAGCCCCCATGGCTGACTAAACCAATAAGTAAAAAAACTGAAAATGTAGTTCTGATGTACGAACAGAGGCTTAGAGAAATTAATTCTTCAGAGGTCAGTAACACTGGTGTCCTACTGCAGTGAAGGCTCAAATGGTAGAGCACCAATCTTGAGCAAAAAGTTGAGACCACACCCTGGCCCTGAGTTCAAGCCCTAGTACCAGCACAAAAAGACAGAATAAAATAAGATGTAAATAAATAAAATAAAAATAACATTTAAGCCGTCAGAAAGAATAAAAATTGATTGCTTTCCTGAATATAGATGGTTCTATCCAATCAGCTGAAAGGCCTACCTAGAAGCTACAGGTTTCCTCCCCCAAGTAAGAGAGCATTCTTCCTGCTTGAGTTTAAGATTGAACATGGATCTTCACACTTCAACTCATCAATTCTTTTTCGGTTACACTGCAGATCAGGATCTTCTAGGCCTCCATAATCATGGAGCCAATTCCATATAATACTTTCTTCCTCTCTACATATATACTGTATAGAAAGAACCCATTTACCAGCCTGCTCCTCCCTGAGCAAACAATTGTATCCTTCCTCACCATGTTTCATACCGAGCATGATTTCTGTCACTCAGCACATGCAGACTGAGACTAAGGGCAACTGTTTATGACTGACAATGGCAATATGATTATATGAAACTGCAAAAAACAGTCCTGCAAAATGCAATTCATGATTTCAATCTATAAACACATTCTGGGATTTAAAATCTGTTTAAAAAAATCCTTTGCTTTACAAATCTTCCAAATATGATCATATTTATTTCCATTGCCAGTCCTGGGATTTGAAGTCAGGGCCTGGGCACTGTCCCTCAGCTTTTGTGCTCAAAGTTAGTGCTCTACCACTTTGAGCCACAGCATCATTTCTTGCAATACTTGTTATTTTTAACAACACAGAGAAGTACGCATAACAAAGTTGACCAAATCAATTTTTCTTCAGCCCCACAAGACCCAAATCCTACAAACATTTATAAGCAATCAAAGAAAGCTATATTTAATTCACAATTATATACAAGGAATAATTTTTATCATTAAAAAGTCATTATCTAAGTTCAAACAAAGCAAAGCATTCACAGTGTCACAGGACAAAATTGAAGTGACAAATGCATTATTATAGCTTGTTTTCCCCAAACCAACACCAAGAAGAGAAGGGATACCAGGATTCCAGCCTAACTGCCTACTCCTGCTCTTTGTTATAGAAGCTGATCTCTGTCAAAAATCCCTCTGTGGAAAGGCAAGCCCACAAAAAGCCAATATCACAGACACATTCATTAGTTCCCTTGAATGATCCCAAGGTGTACACTAAGATAAGAAGAAGATAGACAGAACACACACACACACACACACACACACACACACACACACACACACACACACACACACACACACACACACACACACACACACACACGTACGTCTGGGCATTTGGGCCACAGTTAGAAAACTCAGTAAATGCCACATCCTTCTTCCTGTGTGATTTTTGTTATTCCCAAGTGAAGCATCGAAACACTTAAACAAACTGTCAAGTCAGACTAATAAATGCCACACTCAAGTTCAGTAGAAAGTATAAAGTCAAAGTACAAAGCACAAAAGGAACTCAAATTTGCTAACTCTTTTTAGCAGAAATTAAGAGGTGATTCAAGTCTGTTATGGCATAAATACTTCTCCCAAACTGAAGTGTCACCAATGAGACAGTGGAGTATCCCAGGGGAGCCTTCCAGAGGTGGTGAGGTCTGGATGGCTGCTCCCTGGTTAATGAGATTGAGGCCTCTCCTTTAGAAAAGAACTTCAATAGCCTACCTAGCTTTCCCATTCACCTTTTCCCATGTGAGGATTAGCAAGAAAGCTCTTATCAGACCAAATGCTGGCTCCTAAATCCTGCATTGTTCAGCATCCAGAACAGTGAGAAATAAATCCCTGTTTATTTATAAAATATCCAGACTCTGGTTATTCCCTTGTAGCAGCACAAGTAGAGTAAGACAACATATTATAAACAGAGTAAGTTCACCAGAATACCATTGAGGATGCTGAAAAACATGAATACTCAGTGATATGAGCCACTCATAAAGAGAAAGAAAGAAATCTTTTTTTTTTTGGACAGTCCTGGAGTTTGAACTCTGGGCTCTTTTTGCTCAAGGTTAGCACTCTACCACTTTTGAGCCACAGAGCAACTTTTGAATTTTCCCATATTAATTGGAGATAAGAGTTTCACAAACTTTCCTACCTGGGCTGGCTTCGAACCATGATTCTCAGATCTCAGCCTCCTGTGTAGCTAGGGTGACAGGCATGAGCTACTGGCACCCAGTAGAAAGAAACATTTCTAAGAGTCATCTAGTTTGGTCTGATGAAAAGTACACTGGGCAGGCAGCACCCAAAGAAATGTGCTTACCATGGGCTGGGAAGGTGGCTCAGTGGTAGAGTGCTTGCCTCACATGCATGAGGCCCTAGGTTCAATTCCTCAGCACCACATAAGCAGAAAAAACTGCAAGTGATGCTGTGGCTCAAGTGGTGGAGTGCTAGCCTTGAGCTGAAGAACTGCAAGAGAGCGCCCAGGCCCAGAGTTCAGACCCTATGACCGACAAAATAAAATAAATAAAAACACAAAAGATGTCCACTGCTATGGAAATAAAATCCAGACTTTCTAAAAAGAAAAAAAAAAGAAATGTGCTTACCACAATATCTTCAGGAAATGTGTCCCTGCTAAAGGAGCCATCATCAAACATGACCTCATAGAAGGTTTGTGACGTCACCGCTATCACCCTGCAGCTGTAGTACCGCGTGTTCCGATGCTTTGTGATGACTGTCTGACCCACAGAGATGGCCTTCTCACATGCCTTAGACTTCTAAGAGATAGAGGGAGAGGGGAGAAAAAGGAGAGGAAAGAAAACAGACACAAAAGAAACTGTTATTTAGAAAACAGTCATTGATTTGGCCAAGACTTGTTTAAACTTTTGAAATTCAGGGCTGTAGAAAACATTCAAATGAAAGTTGCAAGAATACAAATATAGTGTATCAACAACAATTTCATAACCATTGACCCTTTGCTCAGATTCATTACTTTTGTTTACTGCTATGATTGACTGTTTGTTGTACTGTTTACATACTCTTTGGTATGTGTTGTATGTGTATATAAAGAAGAGATAAATTTGTACATGGATGTATGTATAATTTGAATTATTTGGAAGCTCTGCATATCACTGTATCACCTAAATACTTCTGTGTTTACCTTCTCAGAACATAGATATTCTCTTACATACAGCTCCAATACAGTTCAAGAAATTTAACACTCATGTAATAAAATCTGCTTCCCATGCTTCAGCTGCTCAATTATCTATAATGAACTTTATGGTGTTTCTCCTCCATCTCCAAACTGCCAAGAACAGAATCCATTCTACAATTAAGAATTGCATTTAGTTTCCACATCTCTTTAGGTTCCTTTAATTTGGTCTATTTCCATTGTCCTTTTTTTATGATAGTGATACTTTGGAAAGATGAAATTCCTTCTTTTACTTTTCAATAAGCCATTTGTAACAAGTTTCTCCATTAGATTCAGGCTACATATTCTTGTCAGGAATTCCATATAGGTAATGTCTCTTTTACAGGATATTTCATCTGAAAACAGATGATGTTTGCATGCCTTTCAATGATGATGTTAATTTTGATTCCAATCAGTGTGGTCCAATCTCTCCACTTTCTATTTTTCTACACAAAAATCTATGAGACACTTTATCTTATGCCTCAGGTATTTCTGTTTAGTGCTAGCCTCCAATGATGAACTTTATTTACTTTGTTAAAATTTCAAAATGCTAAAAACAGGCAAAGAATGAATATATTTCTTTTTGGACAGTGTCACCCCTTCCCTTACTCTCTTCTAGTTTTTCCCTCCCTTTCCTACCCACAAGTTCCAGTTAATATCATTGCTGCATGTTTACTCTTTCTGTCCATTTCTGTGCCTGTTCTTACACTCTCAAAGACATACAAATGAACAAACAAGACAAAAAGACAAAAAAAAAGAAAAAAAACTCTCATTTCCATTTCCTGGAGTTCATTTCAATAAGTATTATTTTATATGATCAGATGCACATGGATATTATGCTTTTCTGTCCCTCTCCTAAGACTGTCTTCCTCTGGTCTCACTGGGTATGAATGCCTAGAGTCCTGTATAATTTATCACGTCTCAGTGTATTTTAGGTCTAGCTACTGCATATGAGAGAAAATATGTGCCATTTATCTCTCTGAGCTTGGTTCACCTCACTTAACATGATTTGTTCTAGATCCATCTATTTCCCTGAAAATGACATAACATTATTCTAATGGTTGTGTAAAATTCCATTGTGTATAGGTACAGCATTTTTAGGATCCACTCTTCTATTACAGAGCATCTGGGATGTTTCCATAACTTGGCTACTGTGAATAGTGCAGCAGGGAACATGTGTCTTCATGGTATCCCAGCTTGTAATGATGTGGGTGATATGGCTGCATCATAGGGAAGACCTATGTGGATTTTTTGTTTGTTTTGTTTTTGTCGGTCATGGGGCTTGAACTTTGGGCCTGGGTGCTTTCCCTGAGCTCTTCTGCTCAAGGCTAGTGGCTCTACCACTTGAGCCACAGCATCACTTCTAGTTTTCTGGTGGTTAATTGAGATAAGAGTCTCATGGACTTTCCTGTCTGGGCTGGCTTTGAACCACGATTCTCACATCTCAGCCTCCTGAGTAACTAGGATTACAGGTGTGAGCCACTAGCACCCAGCTCTCTATATAGTTTTCTGAAGAACTTCCAGACAGCTGCCCAGAGTGGTTATACTAGTTTACATTCTCACCAACAGTGCAACAGGGTTCCTTTTTCCCCGCATCCCCACTAACACTTGTAGTTCCTTGAATTCACAATGTTGGTCAACCTAAGTGGAGAGAGAGAATCTCGGAGTTGTTTTGATTTTCATTTCATTTATGGCCAGAGATGATATGCATTTCCTCCTGTGTTTCTTTGCCACTGTTATCTTTTCTTCTGGGAAGTCTCTCCTTAGCTCCTTTATCCATTTATTGATTGGTTTATTACACTGGGGGGGGGAGATTAGTTTCTTGAGCTCCTTGTATATTTTGGATGGTAGGCCTTTGTCTGATATAATGCTGGTAAAGAAAGATCTTCTACCAGTCTGTTGGCTGTCTTTCTTTTAATAACCAGGTATTCAGCTATGCAGAAACTCTTTAGTATGATGTACATTTACTCTTTTTTTTTTAAAGATGGAGCAAGTTTATTTGAAAGTGAAAGGACCACCATGAAAGGGAAGTAGTGAGATTCTCCGATAAAAGGAGCTCCAAAAAGCTCCTTCATTTACTCTTTCCTAGAGCGGTGGTGTGTGCTGTCTTGCTCCAGACTCTCTCCACATTTATTAGTTGGCACTTGCCATCTAGTATCTACGTGTCCATCTAAACATCATCTATTTCATTCCATATGCCATCCATAATCAGTAAGACCTCACAAATTCCTTCTTAGCATTTGAATGTGGTTCCTCCCATATTTTGTTTTTGGTTCCCAAATTGTTCCATTTGGAGCCAATGAAAGTCCCTTCACATCTTTGTGTGACTTGGTAAGATACATAATCATTTTGCTCCAGCCCCAAAGTTAATATGGTTCATTTCAGAGGATAGCAGAAGATTTGATTCTGTGTGGTCACAAGTACAGAAGAGCTGGAGGAGCTTTATTATCACTCTTGGTGGAAGACTAGGACCTGGAATACAAAACTGAGGTAAGGTTGCTCATGACTGAACAGAGAAACAAGTCTCTTCCCAATAAACATGTTCCCAAAAGCCTTTTATATGTAGATGAGTTTTGCCATCTAGTTTTTCCCATAACTAAAGTACACTTTCCTCCTTGAAATCTTCCCCAGTGATTATTGGATTCGTTGAGAAATTGGTCTATGTCTTTAGGTGTAGGTAGGTATGGAGGTATTTTAATCAATTTTTTTAAAGCCTGTAGTAATTCAGATATAACAATCCTTACTTTCACATCTGGGTGGTATTATATTATGTATGCTAAAATTTTTCCTACTTCAGTTGCTTTCATTTACATGCCCAACCCTTTTAAATACATCTAACCTCTCAAAGTAAAAGAATAATTTAGTTAAAAGAATTATAGAGGCAAACTCTCTTAAAGTCATATAACTCCAAAACTGGTCCTATGACAGCAACTTAGGCTGTACACGTTACAATTAACTCTAGAAGACCATATTCACAACAGTGTTATCATAAACAGTAGCTGAGTGATATGTATTAGGGCTGGTCAGAGTTTCACACTAGATTTTTTTTCTTTATATTTTCTTAAAAACTGGTATTATTTTACAAATGAAATAAACATGCCTTTTTCTTAAAAGCAAGACAAAAACAAGTCACACTCAAAGGAGATACTATGGTTTGTTTGGAGTTTAGTTCTAAACCCTGATTCCTATCTGTGTGATCTTGGGGGTGTGACTTAACCATTATCGGTCTCAGTTTCCTTATCCATTGACTCTTTTTTTAGGGGGAGGGATACATAAGTACATTCTATTATTTAATTTTATCTACTTTTTGATTATGTGGTACTGAGGAATTGAACTCAGGGATTCATGCATGCTAGGCAAGCACTTTGCCACTAAGCCACATTCCCAGCCCCTCCATTGACTCTTTTTTTTTTTTTTAATTTTTATTGTAACGATGCTGTACAGATGGGTTACAGTTACATGAGTAAGGTAATGAGTACATTTCTTGTCGAACATTGTTACCCACTCCTTTGTTTTTCTACCACTATCCCTTCCCTCCCGCACCACCCCTGAAATATTTCATTTTTCTTTTTCCATTGGTTTATCCCTGGCAATCAATGTCTTTGATTCTGGTACCTTCTGTTTTATATATACATTTATCTGATTTGGGGAAGGGGACAAGGAATAACAAAATGCTGAAAGGAAGGACAAAGGATGACTCATTGCAACAATTAGACACTATGTGTCACAAGACACTATGTCGGAAATGAACTTCTATTAACTCTTAACATCAAAAGTTTGCTGTAAATAGGATGAAGTACATAAAATACCTAGACTCACCAGCAGTAGATTATCAGAAAATGTTAACTGGATTCACTTTCGAAAACAGAAAATATACTTGAGACCTTCCTTAGCCCCAAGTTATTAAACCACTCTTGCTACTCTATCTCAATAAAAGGCATTTACAACTAGGCCAACACCTCATTTCACACGAACAAGGATCAATCCAGCCTTATGTCATCACTTGGAGAACAATCCAGGCCCCCACTCTTCACCTCCTCAACTCCAGAAGTCCCTAGTCTCTGATCAGTCAAACTCAGCAGCATGGCTACAGTCCAAAGGATGAGATCAAATTTTATGTAGTCTCATCCTGCCAACCCCAAGGCTCCCCAAAACTCTTCTCTGCAACTTTATTAAGGCCCTAACCACATGACTCTTACTATCTTTACAGCATGGAAAAACTCACTGGTAAAAAGTACTGCTATTGATAATATGAACAAGTGAACTAATGGATGAATACATAAGAAGTAGAGTGAATGAATGGACTGTGCAGAGGGGTATAGATATAGAGTGACTGCAATTGTTCACTGTCCAGAAAAAGCAGAGAAAGAATTTTAGGGAGAGGTTTCCCTTTGTTGGGGTGGGTGGTGGGTATGTAAATAGATAGAAAAAGGGATTAGAAAAGTTTTCTGGTGAAATTCATTATGTCTTGGGAGTAAAAAACATCAGTCAAGTCGGGTGCCAGTGGTTTACACCTATAATCCTAGCTACTCAGGAGGCTGAGATCTGAGGATCACGGTTCAAAGCCAGCCTGTGCAGGAAAGTCCATGAGACTCTTATCTCCAATAAACCACTAGAAAATGAGAAGTGACACTGTGGTTCAAGCGGTAGAGCATTCCTCTTGAGCTGAAGAGCTGAGGGACAGCATTCAAAAGCCCAGAGTTCAAGCCCCACGACCGACCAAAAAAAAAAAAAAAAAGCAAGTTAACTCTAGATCAGAAACCATGAAATTTATGCAGATTGGCTTATTAGAAAGATGGTCAGCACACAAGTTAAATACATAATCTTCATCTAAATAAATATTCTCTTAAGCATCAAGCATGACAATTTCATGGACACACAAAGGAAAAACATTTTTCATAATGCTATTTTGATAAGATTTCTAGTTTATTTTTTTCAGGAAAAATTTATTGACAAACACACCCCAAAACTGATTATATATGTATCCTCAAAACTACCAGAAAAGCCCAAGAATCTATTGATGTTAAATTTGTCATTTCTGAGCAGAGACGACAGATGTTATACAATAAGGCTCCACCAGATTAAAGAAATGTCCATGATATATTTGAAGATTAGTGTTCAGGCTAAGGTTGTGAAAGTTGAATTCTCTTTAACATGAACGAAACTGAAAGGAACAAACAGTAGTTAACAACAATGACAACAAACACTTCATTTAAAGAAATGCTATAGCCAGTTATAGATGCTAAGAGCACAATCATAATGTTACAGAAATTCCAATGAGTTCCTGGGAAACAATATATCTAGAATTTTCATTGTGAGTACGTGCATGCGTATATGCACGTGCATGCGTGTGCATGTGTGTGTGTGCATGTGTGTGTGTGTTAAATTTCCCCTGTAACACCATAAAGTAGTTGTTATTGGGAATACAAAGTATAACTGAGATACAGTCAAGTGACTTTTCCAAGGCCTCAATTATAGGCAGCCTGGGCTGCTATTTATCTGTGTTATATGTGCTCAGTTCCTCAACCAGGAGAATGAATGTTGGAAGAAATCAAAGGACAAAATAGAACCAACCAGGAAGAGGGCCAGATGTAACTAAAATAGTTGCATAAAGAAATTAATTTCCTTTATCTTTCTTTTGTAACTTCCATAAATGGACTGACTCTTCTTGTCCAGATACCAGCTGAGCCTCTCCTCACATAGGAATTGACTTCATTTCTCTAGTATAACCACTTAATGCTATCAGCAACATGGACTTGGAGATATCGTGATAGAAGGCAAAATGTATAACTTATAT